>NW_024542665.1:0-1380 GCF_016758785.1 Suillus bovinus | reverse complement strand
TCAGGACTGGGCTTGACTTTGCTTGATCTTGAGGCGTAGGGTGAGGCGAAAACCTCGTCAGGACTGAGCTTGACTTTGCTTGATATTTGCTTGATCTGAGGCGTAGCTTGAGGCAAAAACCTTGTTCAGACTTGGCTTGATTTTGCGTGATTTTTGCTATTTGTTTGCTATTGCATGGCTTGATCTGAGGCGTAGCTTTAGGCAAAAACCTCATGCGGACTTGGCTTGATTTTGCGTGATTTTTGCTATTTTTTTTTGCTATTGTGGTGTCTTGCTAAGCTTGACTGACCGAGAACCGAGACACCGAGAGAATATTTTTTATACGAGACAACGAGAAACCTATCTCTAACGGGCGGGGGGTGGGGGAAATCTAAGGTATGATTGCCCTGCTTATCCTTATCCTTGACTATCGTATCGTAGTCTGTCGCGTTTCTTATCCTTGTCTTGACTATCGTATTGTATCGTGTTGCTTATCCTTGACTTCCTTGTCGTTGCGTTTTGCTTGTTTTCTTGATTTTTTGCTGTCATAGTCTTGACTTTCATATTCCTTATCCTTGTGGCCCGGGTCGAATCCTCTTTCAGACTTTGTTTGACTTTGCTTGATTTTTGGGTTTTTACAACGGTGGCGCGAGGTGGCGCATAGTGCATAGGCATTCGGAATAGGCAGGCGTCAGCTTATTTTGTGTGAGATCATGGGAATATTTCTTGCAGAAATCTTCATGCATGCGTGCTGATTTGATGTGATTTATTACAGAGATCTTCCTGGATGCATTGTCTTGCATGTTGCATCTCGATTGCATCTCCGATTAGCTTCATTTTTCGTGGAATGTTGTTGTTGTGCTCTGGCTTGTCTGTTTCTTGTCTGCTTTGTTTCGCTTGACTTTCCTTGATCGATGGATTGTCTTTCATTTCGTGGTCTTGCTTGTCGTGGCGCTTGTCTCGGGTGGCGGGCAGGCCGAGGACAGAACCTCGTTTTGACTTGACTTTGTTTTGCTTTTTGCGATTTTTGATCGATGTTGTCGTAGTCTTTGATGCGTCTGGTGAGGCCAGAATCTCATTTTCGCTTGACTTCATTTTGCTTGATTTTTGTGTTTTTGGGCGTTCCCTGATCGTATTCTTGCGTCTGGCTAGGACGGAATTTCGTTTCGACATTGCTTGATTTTCCTTGATTTTTGTTATAGGGCGCTGTTTCGTTCTCTTGTATCGTCTTGCTATCGTAGTCTTGTATTGGCTTTGCTTTGTCTCGCTGTCGTATTGGTCGTGCGCATTTGTATTGGCGAGGACGGAATTTCGTTTTGATATGGCTTGATTTTTGTTATGGGGCGTTGTTTTGTTCTTTTGTATTGTCTCGCTGTCATATTATTTGTTCCGAGAAACGAG
>NW_024542664.1:0-1395 GCF_016758785.1 Suillus bovinus | reverse complement strand
AGCCCCCTCAGGCCAAGCCAAAGCCGGGCCGGGACATTACTAAATGTAACTGCGTATCCCTTTGATATTTTGCTGGCTTCGATGCAAATATACGGAAATCAATGCATTGTAACATAGCATACAATACAGAACATGCTAATAAAAACTACCTGGCGCTCGTTCGTGCTAGCTCCTCCGTCCAGGATCGTCCTACACCGGTGTCCAGATAATGCAACGTGCCGCTAGAGAACATGCAGTCAGCAACCTAGATGGAATACACGAATGAACATACAATAGGAATATAAACAGGATCAGTACTTACAAGATTCGAAGCCTCAATTTCGTAGTTCTGTAACAATAAGAATAGAACACGAGATAAAAAGAATGAAAATGATACCGCTTGACAGTGTTCATGAAGTCTCATGATGTCACAAAGCTTGTTTGTGAAGAAGCAACATCCAAAACCTAGGCTGACAACAGGTCAGTGAATCAGAGTAGCAATACTGAAACAAATGCACCAGTGTGGCACCAGACATGTCAAGCCATTAGCTATTCATTTTGACATTTGAACCTGTTACTTGAGGATTGAGTTGAATGACTCTAAGTAATTACATGCACTCTGTTTCGAATGTATTCATCCGAGTCTAGTATTTTACACAACCAAGGCAAAAAACTCACATTATTTAAGTAGGAGTAACGAGGAAAATCTGCGTTTTCCCAGGAGTTCTGCGGCTGTGGTGTAGTAGAAAAGTGAAATTTTACTGAGATGGCAGTAGTGAATCTCGTGATGGTGGTGGTGCAAGAAAGGGATGAGAGAATTCAAGGTAGGCGGGCAACGAGTAAGTCAGTCGACAATAGTAATAATGCACTGATGATGATGGTGAGGAGAGAGTTCATTGAAACTCCAAGTTGCAGGCAGGTCGATTACTAGTGTGGTGAAGTACGAAATACTTGAGCAATATGCCAATAAGATATGCATTACGCACAGACCTCCATGATTGACTGTTGAACTGCACAAGCTTGGATTCTTGCAGTATTGAGCACACGCTGTACTAGCAATTTTAAATCACATTATTTGACTTAGATTTCCGTCCTGGAACTTGCGAATCCGTCGACCTCCGTGGAAACGGCCATGTCCGACTTTCACTGGGCATCAACTGCAATAGCTTATAGCACACAGTGAATTAAAGCATTGATGTATCTTACTTTTACTGTAGTTAAAAAGGTCGAAAGCATTAGAAATTAAGTAGAAACTTACTAGAGCACCCAGAGCACAACTCATGCGGATTAAATAATGCAGAACATAGGTAACCATGAAAGGCAGTTGGAAGTGTGTGGATGAGAATATGGCCGAGTTGTAACTTGTAAGAGGTTCATTCGACAAAGTCGCATGATATCGTGTGATGTGTCGGAGGG
>NW_024542662.1:0-1419 GCF_016758785.1 Suillus bovinus | reverse complement strand
CTCCACCAGAGTTTCCTCTGGCTTCACCCTATTCAGGCATAGTTCACCATCTTTCGGGTCCCAACACGCATGCTCTACCGCAGAACCTTTGCAAAAGCTCTGGTCCGGGCGTCGGTGCCCTCCACGACAGAGGTCTCGACTTTCACTTTCATTACGCGCTCGGGTTTTAAACGCCCAAACACTCGCATGCGAGTTAGACTCCTTGGTCCGTGTTTCAAGACGGGTCGCTTAAGGCCATTATGCCAGCATCCTAAGCACGTTAACGTGAGCCTAAGCTCCGAACCCGAAGGTCGTGCTGAGTTCCTCGGTCCCAATCATCGTATTCGACAAGAGTCTATAACACACCCCGAGAGGTGCCACATTCCTCGAGTCATTTTCCGACGTTCGAAACCGATGCTGACCCGTTCGCCAGGAAGTACACCAAGCAAAAAGCTAGGCTGATCCCCAGCAAACGCGACTGACATCAAGCGTTTCCCTTTCAGCAATTTCACGTACTGTTTAACTCTCTTTCCAAAGTTCTTTTCATCTTTCCCTCACGGTACTTGTTCGCTATCGGTCTCTCGCCTGTATTTAGCTTTAGATGGAATTTACCACCCTATTTGAGCTGCATTCCCAAACAACTCGACTCGTCGAGAGCGCATCACAAAGCCCTGGCAGTCCGTGTCAAAGACGGGATTCTCACCCTCTACGACGTTCCATTCCAGGAAACTTATACACGGTCCAGCGCGGAAGACGCTTCTCTAGATTACAACTCGGACGGCCGCAAGGACCACCAGATTCAAAATTTGAGCTTTTCCCGGTTCTTCACTCGCAGTTACTAGGGGAATCCTTGTTAGTTTCTTTTCCTCCGCTTATTGATATGCTTAAGTTCAGCGGGTAGTCCTACCTGATTTGAGGTCAAATGCGTAAAGAAGACGCCCCATAGAGGCATCGACGGATTAGAGGCACGGCACGGTTTCATTCATGCACTTCGGCGAGCGGCGATCATTATCACGCCAAAAGCCTTGTCATGCAAAGTCGAAAACAGACCGCAAGCCAATACATTTCAGAGGAGCCCGAGTCCCGAACACGAATATTCAGGTCTCCGGCAGCCCCCACTATCCAAGCTCCACTCGAAGTCAATCGAGAGGAGTTGAGAATTTACTGACGCTCAAACAGGCATGCTCCTCGGAACACCGAGGAGCGCAAGGTGCGTTCAAAGATTCGATGATTCACTGTAGATCTGCAATTCACATTACATATCGCTATTCGCTGCGTTCTTCATCGATGCGAGAGCCAAGAGATCCATTGCTGAAAGTTGTAATAACTTTTGTCTCAAAGAATCGCATCTCCTAGAAGTCGCGACTCGATGATAGTAAAAACATTCAAAGACTTTCTACACGAAGAGGGGCATATGAAGACGCAGAGGTTGACCCTCCG
>NW_024542661.1:0-1443 GCF_016758785.1 Suillus bovinus | reverse complement strand
CTGCAAACTGCCGCAAACCTTTGACACATGTCCAAAATGGGTACCATGTGTCAAACCTTTAATAATATGTCCCGAAGGGTTTTCTCTCCAGAAATTGCCGACAATTTGAAAATTTGCCTAAGCGAGCCAATGGATCCATGATCTTAAGAGACCTTTACAAGGCACCTAACTATATTTATGAGACCCCGATGGAACATAGACGACCGTAGCTAGTAGTTGCACTGGATTAGAATATCCTCCATGCGTGGTTTCAATAGATTGCACAGATGTCTCGTTTCATAGGTAGCGCAGAGGTCTGCTCTCATAGACTGAGGATATGTCTCGTTTCATAGGTTGTACAGATATCCCACATGATGGGTCACACAGATGTCTTATATCGTATATATGTTGGTTGGAAGGATGCCGATCTCGCACGCAGGAATTCAATGCACCTCAGCCATTCAGAATCAGGCAGGTAAAAAAGATCAAATGAAGCACGAGTGTTATTGCATTAATGCTGATGCGGGTAGACACAATGTCAATCAAAGTAATATGTATGGGGTGATGCCAGGGTATTAAAAGGAAGGTGCGGTGAAAGTATCTACCAAAGGAGTGAATAGTGCCAGTCATTATGCGAGGAATTTCGGAACGAGCTTCCTATGAGAGAAGTCAGCCCCAAAGCAATGAGTCCTGGATGGTCGTCTGCCACTGAGGGCTAGTTGTTTTCAGGAGTTTAGGAACGACCATGCTCCCTGGAAACTCAACGAGGTCCATCTGAAAAAATTCAACGAGCAGGCTTTGGCATAATCAGCAATCGCATGTGTGATGTAATAACAATAAACTTACTTGCGCACCGCATTTTCATATGTTCCGCGGGCTGACTTCGTATACTCTGGTCCTGCCTCTTCTCTCGCAGCTTTGCGAATAGCTTCAAGCAAGCAATCCACAAAATTCCAGAACTTTGCCGAGGTGAATTTGGGACCCTTACCGTTTTTTCTTTTGCTAAATCCAGAGCCACTGTCGTCGTCGTCATAATCCTCGTCGGGTTCTTGCTGGCCGGCTTCTTCATCATGATTCTCGCGAAATTGATCTTCCTCTCGGGTGTCCATCACGTGTCCTCCCTCTCCAAGGTCACCGTCACCACCAGTGTCGTTGCTCACTCCAGGTTGTGCTTCAGAACCTTGGCCGTCCAAATGGTCCATGCTGTCTTCAAGACGATCTCCATGCTGTTCGTCATTCTCGTCCACCTCTGTGCCTACTTCGCAATCGAGTGTCATTGCAATTTTGACGTGGAGGTCTTTATGAAGGGAGGGGATGAGCGAGCTTGAGTAAAGGTCCTTGAGTGGGATGGCTTTATAGTCGCTGACTCCAATAAGAAAGATTCACAAGCAGCGCCACTAGACTCGTGTTAAATGCTTGATAACGTGTATTAGGATTAAAACATACTAAAAAAGTGTATCTGTT
>NW_024542660.1:0-1452 GCF_016758785.1 Suillus bovinus | reverse complement strand
CCGAGAACGAGACACCGAGACAACATTCTTGACCTAAGCGAGCTAAAACGAACCTAGCTCTAACCCGGGGTGGCGGTGGTTTTGAACCAAACCTAGCTCTAACTGGGTGGTTCGAACCGAAGCTAGCGCTAACTGGGGCGTTTCCCTTGTTGATCGTAGTTTAGCAGATCTTGTCATTTGCTTTATTCTGTCGTAGTCTTTTTTGCCTTGTATTTCTCTTGTCATCGTAGTGAGGCGTATCTTGTTGTTTGCTTGTTCTCTGTGATCCACTGTTGCCCTTGTTGTTGTGGTCTCGACTATTGTTTTGCTTGACCTTATCCTTGTCTGGAGTGATTCTTTGGCGAAGGTCGGAACCTTGGTTCGATTTTCCTTGATTTTTCCTTGATCTGATGCGTGGCCTGAGGCGAAAACCTTGTTCGGGCTTTGCTTGACTTTGCTTGATTTTTGCTTGATTTTGCTTGATCTGAAGTGTGAGCGAAAGGCGAAAACCTGGTCAGGACTGGGCTTGACTTTGCTTGATTTTTGCTGTTTTTTTGCTTGATCTTGAGGCATGGCGTGAGGCGAAATTCTTGTTTGGACTGGGCTCGACTTTGCTTGATTTTTTCTTGATCTGAGGCGTAGGTTTAGGCGAAAACCTGGTCAGGACTGGGCTCGACTTGCTTTGGATTGTGTTGGTATCGCGTTGCCTGATTTTTGAAAATAAGCTGATGCCTGCTTATTTCTGTTGTCTAGATCTCTTGACCTTCATTTCGTAGTCTTGCCTTGACTGTGCCTGTCTGTGCTTGCTTGTTTTCTTTCTATTGTCTAGATTGCTCCATAATCTTGCTTGTCTGGGGTGGTGACTTTGATTTCATTGTCTTGGCTATCGTAGTGCTTGTCTTGGTTTGATTTTGCGTGATTTTGCTGTTGCATGGCTTGATCTGAAGCGTAAGCGAAGGCGAAAACCTCGTTCAGACTTGGGTTGATTTTGCGTGATTTTTGCTATTTTTTTGCTATTGCGTCGCTTGTCTTGCTGTGCTAGCGTATTTTATTCCTTGTCCTTGTCTTGACTGTCGTGGTGTATTGTAGTGTCTTGCTGAGCTAACTGACCGAGAACCGAGACACCGAGAGAATATGTTTTTATCCGAGACAACGAGAGAGCTAACGGGTGGGGGGAATCTGAATATGATTGCCCTGCTTATCCTGCTTATCCTTGACTATTGTATTGTTATCGTAAGTTATCGTAATGTAGTCCATTGGGTTTCTTATCGTTGTCTTGACTATCGTATCGTATCCTATGGTGTCGTGTTTCTTATCCTTGACTTGCTTATCGTATCGTAGTCCTCGCTTATTGTAGTCTTGACTATCGCATTTCTTATCCTTGACTTGCTTATTGTATCGTGATCGTGATCCTTATCCTTGTCTTTTGCTTGTCTTCTTGATTTTTTGCCATCATATTTCCTTATGGCCCAG
>NW_024542659.1:0-1495 GCF_016758785.1 Suillus bovinus | reverse complement strand
AGCCGAAGATCTTGATAATCTATGAAGACCTGCGACAACAACTCTGTTGAAGGCTGGCTAGCAGAAGGGTTGTATTTCTTCAAGAGCCGCATGATATGGTAAATGTCTTCGAACGCTTGATTAGCGCCTTGTCCCAGATGCTAGGTAACGATGATATCGATAAGTGCCATGAAACTCGATGATAAAATTACATACTGGACTCGTAGGGTGAGCTGCATCACCCAAAAGAACGATTCTTCCTTTAAACCACGACTTGAGCTCAGGTCGGTCGTAGAGACCATACTGCCAGCAAGCCATCCATTTCAGAGAACTAAAGGTTGGTCGCGAGAGTGAACCGACCTTTACGATATTTTGGCCAGTCTTTACCAAGTCTCCGGCCCCGAAAGCCCAATCAGAGAGGGGTCCTCTTCGGATTTCGTTCTGTTGTTCTACGTGTTGTGTTTTCCAGTCCTCCTTTACCTCAGTTTCCCGAGTAGTGATACTGAATCCCAGGATAATCAAACCCATAGACAGTAAGTAGGATGTCACTTACGCCCATGCCCACTGGTCCTCCGCAACAGGATACGAAATCATATGGCGACCATTACCGTAATTATTGATCATCGCAAACTTTCCCCGAAGAGCAGGTGGTGTTGGAGATAGTCCGCCGCACTGAAAATCACTTCCATATCAGCCTGCGCCTCAGGACCGTCACCAAAACGAGCGCACCTGTGCCAATCCAGTGAAGTTTGCCTTCTCTTTCCCAAAGAGTGCAATTCGGGTATTGCTATGCAGCCCATCGCAGCCTACGACAAAGCTCGCTATGTCCTTGATGCCATTCGCGAACGTGACTTGTACTGCGTTCTCGCTTTGTTCAAATTCAGTTGCCTGGTGGCCCCATTTGATCTCAATACCATGTTTCTCGGCCGTGTTGATCAAGAGCCTTTGAAACTCCGCACGCCGGACTCCGATCAGAGGGAAGCCAAAACGTTCTCGCATTGTATCTGGCGAGATATCAAGGTCGACAAGGATATCCTCCTTTCCTTCCAAGGAGGAACAGTGAATCATTCTATCTGGAGAATGCCCGGGGATCTGTTCAAGGAGGCCTGGGATGAGTGACAGGACACGGAGACCGTTGGGCTGCAGTCTGCGTACATTGTCACGTTTAGTACGACAATCATAAGGAAGAGGCATGCGTACTCACATGAAGCTGAGTCCACCCTCTCCTGGACTCGGGAGTCTTTCATATATGATGGGGTCATAGCCTCTGGTTTTCAGGAAGATCGCAAGAACGGGACCAGCGATGCCAGCACCCACTACTATGACTCTGGTGTTCGTCATCTGTGCAGGTGATCAGTTAGGAATTATGTATGTAATTTCCTCGTACACGATTGCACGAGTAAGAGACCAAGTTGTCCACATTTCATACACTAGTACTATCCCTCCGGTGCAATCGGCTCACAGCAGTCAGCATTCACACAAGTCACATGTATTAACAAAGTTCGGAGGCAGTCAA
>NW_024542658.1:0-1498 GCF_016758785.1 Suillus bovinus | reverse complement strand
GACACATAGATACGATACGATAGTCAAGACAACGATAAGAAACCCAATGGACTACATTACGATAACTTACGATAACAATACAATAGTCAAGGACAAGCAGGGCAATCATATTCAGATTCCCCCCACCCCCCACCCGTTAGCTCTCTCGTCGTCTCGGATAAAAACGTATTCTCTCGGCGTCTCGGTTCTCGGTCAGTTAGCTCAGCAAGACACTACAATACACCACGACGGTCAAGACAAGGACAAGGAATAAAATACGCTAGCACAGCGAGACAAGCGACGCAATAGCAAAAAAACAGCAAAAATCACGCAAAATCAACCCAAGTCTGAACGAGGTTTTCGCCTTCGCTTACGCTTCAGATCAAGCCATGCAACAGCAAAATCACGCAAAATCAAACCAAGACAAGCACTACGATAGCCAAGACAATGAAATCAAAGTCACCACCCCAGACAAGCAAGACTATGGAGCAATCTAGACAATAGAAAGAAAACAAGCAAGCACAGACAGGCACAGTCAAGGCAAGACTACGAAATGAAGGTCAAGAGATCCAGACAACAGAAATAAGCAGGCGTCAGCTTATTTTCAAAAATCAGGCAACGCGATACCAACGCAATCCAAAGCAAAGTCGAGCCCAGTCCTGACGAGGTTTTCGCCTAAACCTACGCCTCAGATCAAGCAAAAATCAAGCAAAGTCGAGCCCAGTCCAAACAAGAATTTCGCCTCACGCCATGCCTCAAGATCAAGCAAAAAAAAGCAAAAATCAAGCAAAGTCAAGCCCAGTCCTGACCAGGTCTTCGCCTTTCGCTCACACTTCAGATCAAGCAAAATCAAGCAAAAATCAAGCAAAGTCAAGCAAAGCCCGAACAAGGTTTTCGCCTCAGGCCACGCATCAGATCAAGGAAAAATCAAGGAAAATCGAAACAGGTTCCGACCTTCGCCCAAGAATCACTCCAGACAAGGATAAGGTCAAGCAAAACAATAGTCGAGACCACAACAACCAGGGCAACAGTGGATCAGAGAGAACAAGCAAACAACAAGATACGATGACAAGAGAAATACAAGGCAAAAAAGACTACGACGGAATAAAGCAAACGACAAGATCCGCTAAACTACGATCAACAAGGGAAACGCCCCAGTTAGCGCTAGCTTCGGTTCGAACCACCCAGTTAGAGCTAGGTTCGTTTTAGCTCGCTTAGGTCAAGAACGTATCGTCTCGGCGTCTCGTTTCTCGGAACAAATAACATGACAGCGAGACAATACAAAAGAACAAAACAACGCCCCATAACAAAAATCAAGCCATATCAAAACGAAATTCCGTCCTCGCCAATACAAATGCGCACGACCAATACGACAGCGAGACAAAGCAAAGCCAATACAAGACTACGATAGCAAGACGATACAAGAGAACGAAACAGCGCCCTATAACAAAAATCAAGGAAAATCAAGCAATGTCGAAACGAAATTCCGTCCTAGCCAGACGCAAGAATACGATCAGGG
>NW_024542657.1:0-1540 GCF_016758785.1 Suillus bovinus | reverse complement strand
GTTTTCACACAACAATCCTCACAGTAAACCTTCACAGTCCATTTAAGGGCCTCTACAGGTATAAACCCAAATTCATGATTCACTCAAACTCCATGTCCATAAATTCCTGCCGCCACTGAGAGGAGTTTGATCAAATGAAAGAAGCGAGAGATTGATGCGGAGAATACTCTAAAGATGGTCAATGAGCATATGAAGTGATGCTACAACAAAGGAGTAAAAGATGCCACCTCAGTACAAGAAAGGAGACAAGGTCTGGCTTGATGCAAAAAATCTCAAACAATGTCGTCCAAGTCAAAAACTGTCAGATCATCGTCTAGGTCCCTTCGAAATACTAGAGAAGATTGGCAAGGTGAACTACAAGTTGAAATTACTGGAAAAATATCAGATCCACCCGGTTTTCCATGTAGAATTACTCACCCCATATTACGCATCTCAATTAATTCCTCATCCGCCTCCAAACTGACCACCTCCAGAACTGATTGACAATCAGGAAGAATTTGCTGTAGAAGAAGTGCTAGATAGCCGATTGTTCTGAGGAAAGCTGCAATACCTAGTGAAATGGGAAGGATATCCAAAAGAAGAGTCATCTTGGGAGCCAGAAGAGAACCTAAAGAATGCTCCAATTCCTTTAGCGGAATTCCATAAGAAGAATCCCACAGCTGCAGCTGGAAAATACTGAAGAATTAAAGGCTCAGTACTGTTTACGGAAGATTTCAAACGATGGAGAGAAAAGAATATCCGACCTTCATTTGTTCATGATGACACTCACCTTAGAGAGGGGGTAATGTCACAAGTACCCTTAACAAACCATTATTCTTTCTTGAATCTTCCTAAGCGCCAATACACAGCGCCTAAGTCAAACCCTAACCCTATAGTAAAAGTGTCTACCACTTCCGAGATTCCCTTAGCGCCCACAACATGTGTCTTTGATGTGACTGATGAAGAAGACGAGTTCTTTGATTGTGAATAGATTAGATAAGATACAATAAGATAAGATAGGATCACGTGATACTTCTTTAATATTCTATGATGTTCTATGGTACAATTCCCTTTTCCTTGTTATGATTGGCTAGTAGTTGTATCTCAGTTTCAATCTCAGTTTCAATAGTTGTATATAGGTAGCACGTCTTGGTCAATAGTTTCCTTAGTTCAAACCTCTTGTATCTACATCATTGTAGCAATCCAAGATGTCCTTGCTTATTCCTCTTGTTGTGATAACCTTAGTCCGAGTCCTAGTCTCTGCCCAGCATTAATTCATTATTGGGTTGTGACACAATGCTCCATTAAAGTTGGACATGGAGTCTACTTCACTTTCAGCATCTGAGACAGTCACATAGTCTGGGTCCAGAAAGACTTCCAAAACATCTTCTATCAGCCCATTGTCAAAGCACCTCAATGATGAAGTGTACTGCTGCTTCACTTCTGTCTTTTGGTAGGCATCAGGAAAAACCCCTTTTTAATATTAGGGACAATTTGAGCAAATTCAGTCAAACATAGAAAACCAGCCAACATTTTCTCAAATGTGCGCATAAAACATCAA
>NW_024542656.1:0-1553 GCF_016758785.1 Suillus bovinus | reverse complement strand
TCCACGTCGTATCTTCGGGTGGAATCTGGGATCGTTGGCTCTGTGGCCATGCTCTTTGCATGAGAAGCAAAGGCCCTTCTTGTAGCATTCGTTTCTCTGCCTGAGAGAGGGTGCGGTCTACGTCCATAGCGTTAGGGTCTCTGGACGATGAGACATTAGGCTTGGGGTAGTACTTGGAACCGCGAGGGGCGTATCGGGTGTGTTGGTTGCGGGAGTTGGCAGAGACGGCCTTGCTCCTGCGGTAGTTAGCGTCGAGCTGTACCGCAGAAGTGTACCACTTTTCGATAGTGTCAGGAAGTGTCTCCTTCCTGTAGATTGCTTCGCGAAGGCTTGGGTTCAGGCCTTTCTCAAAGAAGTGTGAGAGTGTCACGCCTTCCTTGATATTGGCGATGGTAGCCAACGTTTTGAACTTCGAGATGTAGTCCGTAACGTTGTTTCCCATTCTGAGTTCGGCGATTTCGGTGAGGGCATTCACCTGCTTATCAACGGGTTGAAATGCAAGGTTGAATCCTTTCTCGAATTCTGCGAACGTTCCGAATTTCGGAGGGTTGGTGCTGAAAGCTTCGCGATAGAAGTTATCAGCCCATGCTTTAGCGCTGTTCTTTGTCATTAATGACAGGGCGACGGACACCATGATCTGCTCGCTGCAATAGACGGTGGGGTTGATGAGGAAGTACGTCTTTAAGCTGTAGAGCCATCGTTGTGCGTCGTCGGTGTTCCCATCGTAGTCTGTTGGTGACCCTGCTTTGAGTTCAGGGGCACGAACTACGACGGCGGTGGAGGAGGATGGGTTAGACATTCTTGTCTTCGGATTGGCGCTAGTGTTTCGGGGAGGTACTTCGTCTGGAAAGTCCTCTTCAGAAGTCGGAGTGTTTCCTAGATCTTCTTCGTCGTTCAGTCCCTCGTCTGAGTGGTACTGCTCTGTCGGTGAGGTGGGAGAGCTAAACTGTCCGTCTACCTCTTCTTCGTCAGGATCTTCCTGATTCGGGTCGCGCTCCCAAGAGAACTTGCGTGTCCAGGGAGTGGTCGTCTTGTATCTGTTTCTGTCCTCGATAGGTGTCGAGGGCTAGAAGGTAACTTGAATCTTTTGTTACGACTTGGATGGTATCTGTTGGCGACGCTCAAACAGAGCTTGTGTCGTCAACGGTCTGTGGACGTCCTTGGGCTAGCCCAAGGTTAGGGGTCGTACTTGGCGTGTCTTCGGCAAGTACGATTTGACGCCTATGTCCAAATCGGGTAGCTTATGTCACGCGGGCGAGACGATAAGCTATATCGGCCTAGGCTTACGACACCCGAAGGTTAATCGTAAGGATCGTCGTTAATTAGAAGGACAGAAGTCCGACTAGTTAACAGGGGCTTTGTCGTCGACGAAGTCGATGAGTAAAGGTCGAGACTATAGGCTTATCCGCGAAGAGCAGATAAGAAGATAGAATATAGACTGCTGGCGAGGCAGAAGGATCACTCTGGTGAGAGTAGGAGGTCAAGAACCAAGTAGATTCAAGTTAGGGAATATGGTACATGGTAGCGAGTTTATATAGAGGACAGGGGCGTAT